>NC_085070.1:5683458-5723458 GCF_963662255.1 Cinclus cinclus | reverse complement strand
TCCATGTATAAATTAATTATTCCATGTATAAATGAATTATTCCAGGTATAAATTAATTATTCCATATATAAATGAATTATTCTATGTATAAATGTATTATTCCATGTATAAATGAATTATTCCATATATAAATGAATTATTTCATATATAAATTAATTATTCTATGTATAAATGTATTATTCCAGGTATAAACGTATTATTCCATATATAAATGAATTATTCTATGTATAAATGTATTATTCCATGTATAAATGAATTATTCCATATATAATTTAATTATTCCATGTATAAATTAATTATTCCATATATAAATGAATTATTCCATATATAAATTAATTATTCCATGTATAAATTAATTATTCCATGTATAAATGAATTATTCCATGTATAAATTAATTATTCCATGTATAAATGTATTATTCCAGGTATAAATGAATTATTCCATATATAAATTAATTATTCCATGTATAAATTAATTATTCCATGTATAAATGTATTATTCCAGGTATAAACATATTATTCCACTTATAAATTTATTGTTAATCAACGTAAATATTTATTATTATTCCGCGTATAAATTTATTATTATTCCTTGTATAAATGTACCGTAAATTGATGCCGTTATTAAAAATGATTATCGATAAATTTAATTTTTTCGATTTACAATCCCAGCTGAGCCCTGCCCGCTCTTTTACCTCCTCATCCTCATCTTCCTCCTGCCCTTCTCCTGGGATGCTCAGAGCTTTTCTCCAGAGATTTTTCACCAAGGATATTTCATTCATTATCCTGTGGTACAGAACTTTTACCTGAAATGCAAAAATAAATAAAAAATAAAATAAAACATATAAAACCAGAATAATTAAATCGAAAAGTTGATATTAGGAGAGAAGGGATTTTGGAGCCGGTGAAATTCCCCTTTATGTACCAAAACCTCAAACCGGGGGTTTTAAAAAAAACAACAACAACAACAATAAAAAAAAAACAAAAAAAAAAACCAAAAAAAATCAATTTTTTTTGGTGCAAAAACATCAAAATTTTCAAAGCCAGCTTGGCTCAGAATGGGGAGTGATAATTTATTTTTTTTTTTTTCACATTATTTATTAAAACCTCACCGTTCACCTTTGGGCTGGGAAATGCTCTCCTATTAATTTCAACAGCAAAATATTTTATATTTAATGTAAAATTCAAATTATTTATTCATGGGATCATTTATTCCTCCTTCCTCCGTTTAACCTGCAGTTCTCCAATACAGAAAATCCCCTTTTTTAAAATTTTTAATTTTATTTTTTGATCCATTTTACAGATGAAAACTCGAAACTGAGCTCACTTTCCAAAAAAATTCACCTGAAAAATATTTTATATTTAATACAAAATTCAAATTATTTATTCATGGGATCATTTATTCCTCCTTCCTCCATTTAACCCGCAGTTCTCCAATACAGAAAATCTCCTTTAATTTAAAATTTTAATTTTAATTTTAATTTTTTTTTTTTCATTTTACAGATGAAAACTCGAAGCTGAGCTCACTTTCCAAAAAAATCCACCTGAAAAATATTTTATATTTAATACAAAATTCAAATTATTTATTCATGGGATCATTTATTCCTCCTTCCTCTGTTTAACCTGCAGTTCTCCAATACAGAAAATCCCCTTTTTTTTAATTTTTAATTTTTAATTTTTAATTTTATTTTTTGATCCATTTTACAGATGAAAACTCGAAGCTGAGCTCACTTTCCAAAAAAATTCAACAGAAAAATATTTTATATTTAATGTAAAATTCAAATTATTTATTCATGGGATCATTTATTCCTCCTTCCTCCGTTTAACCCGCAGTTCTCCAATACAGAAAATCTCCTTTAATTTAAAATTTTAATTTTAATTTTAATTTTTTTTTCATTTTACAGATGAAAACTCGAAGCTGAGCTCACTTTCCAAAAAAATTCAACAGAAAAATATTTTATATTTAATGTAAAATTCAAATTATTTATTCATGGGATCATTTATTCCTCCTTCCTCTGTTTAACCTGCAGTTCTCCAATACAGAAAATCCCCTTTTTTTAAATTTTTAATTTTATTTTTTGATGCATTTTACAGATGAAAACTCGAAACTGAGCTCACTTTCCAAAAAAATTCACCTGAAAAATATTTTATATTTAATACAAAATTCAAATTATTTATTCATGGGATCATTTATTCCTCCTTCCTCCGATTAACCCGCAGTTCTCCAATACAGAAAATCCCCTTTTTTTTAATTTTTAATTTTTAATTTTTAATTTTATTTTTTGATCCATTTTACAGATGAAAACTCGAAGCTGAGCTCACTTTCCAAAAATTCTCAGCACGACACAAAGAGAAAAATAAATTTTTACCAAAAAAAAAAAAAAAAACAAAACCCAACAAAATATTTTACCTTTAAAAATCTATTTAATCAAGGAACAATTTAATTTCTTACATCCTGAACGGCTGAAAGCTGAAATAAATAAATAAATAAATAACGAGAAAGGATAAAAAATATTCAGGTTTTTTTTTTTTTTTTCCCCAAAAAAAAAAAAAAAAAAAAAAAAAAAGAAAGAAATTTGGAATTTTTACCTCTTCTTTGAAGCAGCCCAGGGTGGTGGTGACGGAACGGGAGTGGCGGAGCAGGAGCTCGAAGAAAATTTTGGTGTTGAAAGAATCGAGATCCATTTGGGCTTCGGGGTCCCGGGGGGGCCCTTCCAGCAGAGATTAATCAGAAAAAATTCCATTAGTTCAGGAATCATGGAGGGAATTCAGGAATGATGGAGGGAATTCAGGAATCATGGAGGGAATTCAGGAATGATGGAGGGAATTCAGGAATCATGGAGGGAATTCAGGAATGATGGAGGGAATTCAGGAATGATGGAGGGAATTCAGGAATGATGGAGGGAATTCAGGAATCATGGAGGGAATTCAGGAATGATGGAGGGAATTCAGGAATCATGGAGGGAATTCAGGAATCATGGAGGGAATTCAGGAATGATGGAAGGAATTCAGGAATCATGGAGGGAATTCAGGAATGATGGAGGGAATTCAGGAATGATGGAGGGAATTCAGGAATGATGGAGGGAATTCAGGAATCATGGAATTAATTCAGGAATGATGGAGGGAATTCAGGAATGATGGAAGGAATTCAGGAATGATGGAGGGAATTCAGGAATCATGGAGGGAATTCAGGAATGATGGAAGGAATTCAGGAATGATGGAGGGAATTCAGGAATGATGGAGGGAATTCAGGAATGATGGAGGGAATTCAGGAATGATGGAGGGAATTCAGGAATCATGGAGGGAATTCAGGAATGATGGAGGGAATTCAGGAATGATGGAGGGAATTCAGGAATCATGGAAGGAATTCAGGAATGATGGAGGGAATTCAGGAATGATGGAGGGAATTCAGGAATGATGGAAGGAATTCAGGAATCATGAAAGGAATTCAGGAATGATGGAAGGAATTCAGGAATGATGGAGGGAATTCAGGAATCATGGAAGGAATTCAGGAATGATGGAGGGAATTCAGGAATGATGGAGGGAATTCAGGAATGATGGAGGGAATTCAGGAATCATGAAAGGAATTCAGGAATGATGGAAGGAATTCAGGAATCATGGAGGGAATTCAGAAATCATTGAATGAAATCAGAAATCATGGAATAAATTCAGAAATCATTGAATGAATTCAGGAATCATGGAAGGAATTCAGGAATGATGGAATAAATTCAGGAATCATGGAATTAATTCAGAAATCATGGAAGGAATTCAGAAATCATGGAATGAATTCAGGAATCATTAAATGAATTCAGGAATCATGGAATAAATTCAGGAATCATGGAATAAATTCAGAAATCATGGAAGGAACTCAGAAATCATGGAATAAATTCAGGAATCATGGAATAAATTCAGAAATCATGGAATAAATTCAGAAATCATTGAATTAATTCAGGAATCATTAAATTAATTCAGAAATCATTGAATGAATTCAGAAATCATGGAATAAATTCAGGAATCATTGAATAAACTCAGAAATTATGAAATTAATTCAGAAATGATGAAATGAATTCAGAAATCATGAAATTAATTCAGAAATCATTGAATAAATTCAGGAATCATTAAATTAATTCAGAAATCATTGAATGAATTTGGAATTCATGAAATGAATTCAGAAATAATTAATTCAGAAATCATGGAATGAATTCAGGAATCATTGAATAAATATAGAAATCATGAAAAGAATTCAGAAATTATGAAATTAATTCAGAAATGATGAAAGGAATTCAGAAATCATTAATTCAGAAATGATGAAATTAATTCAGAAAACATTAAATGAATTCAGAAATCATTAAATGAAATCAGAAATCATTGAATGATTTCGGAAATAATGAAATTAATTCAGAAATAATGAAATTAATTCAGAAATCATTAATTCAGAAATGATGAAATTAATTCAGAAAACATTAAATGAATTCAGAAATCATTAAATGAAATCAGAAATCATTGAATGATTTCGGAAATAATGAAATTAATTCAGAAATAATGAAATTAATTCAGAAATGATGAATTCAGAAATCATTAAATTAATTCAGAAATCATTAAATTAATTCAGAAATCATTAAATTAATTCAGTTATCATAGAATGAATTTTGTGGGGTTTTTTTAAGGTTATTTTGGTATTTTGGGGGGTTTTGGGTTTTTTTGGGGGGTTGTTTTGGGATTTTGGGGTTTTTTTTAGACATTTTTTGGGTTTTGGGGGGGTTTTGGTTTTTTTTTAGGGTTTTTGTTTTTTTTTTTTGTTTTTTTGGGGAGTCTTGAGGGTTTTGCTGTTTTTTGGGGTTTTTTTGGGTTTTTTAGGAGGTTTTTGGGGGCTTTTTTAGGGATTTTTAGGGGTTTTTTATTTTTTTGTTTTTTTTTTTTTTTCCGGGGGTATTTTGGGGATTTTTTTGGGTTTTAAAGTTTTTTAAAGGATTTTAAAGGGGTTTTTTTTTGGGTTATTTTTTGGGTTTTTTAACGTTTTAAAGTTTTTTTAAGGATTTTGAAGTTTTTGGAGGTTTTTTTTAAGGTTTTAAAGTTTTTTAAAAGATTTTGAAGTGTTCTTTTGGGGTTTTTTTTTTAAGGTTTTAAATTTTTTTCAGGCTTTTGGATTTTTTTTTTTTGTTTTTTTAAAGGTTTTAAGTTTTTTAAAGGATTTTGAAGGTTATTTTGGTTTTTTTTAAGGTTTTAAATTTTTTTAAGGCTTCTTAAGGTTTTTTTGGGATTTTTTAAAGTCTTAAAGTTTTTTTAAGGATTTTGAAGTTTTTTGGGGTTTTTTTAGGTTTTAAGTTTTTTTAAGGATTTTGAAGGTTTTTTTGAGTTTTTTTTTAAGGTTTTAAGTTTTTTTAAAGGATTTTGAAGGTTTTTGGGTTTTTTATAAAGGCTTTTGAAGGTTTTGGGGTTTTTTTTTTAAGGTTTTAAAGATTTTTTAAGGATTTTGAAGGTTTTTTGGGGTTTATTTTAAGGTTTTAAAGGATTTTTTTTAAGGATTTTGAAGGGTTTTTTGGGGTTTATTTTAAGGTTTTAAAGGATTTTTTTTAAGGATTTTGAAGGGTTTTTTGGGGTTTTTTTTTAAGGTTTTAAAGGTTTTTTTAAGGATTTTGAAGGGTTTTTTGGTTTTTTTTAAGGTTTTAAACGTTTTTTTTAAGGATTTTGAAGGGTTTTTGGGGTTTTTTAGGTTTTAAAGGTTTTTTTAAGGATTTTGAAGGGTTTTTTGTTTTTTTTTAAGGTTTTAAAGGTTTTTTTAAGGATTTTGAAGTTTTTTGGTTTTTTTTTTAAGGTTTTAAATTTTTTTCAAGCATTTTGAAGTTTTTTTGTTTGTTTGTTTGTTTTTTTTAAAGCTTTTGAAGGTTCGTTTTTTTTTTTTTTTGAGTTTTTTTTTTTTTTTTTTTGTTGCCTGACCTGTCCCAGCCCCGTGCTGCAGCGAGGGATGAGTTTTTCTCCTGGAAACCACACCTGGAATTTGGGAAGAAAATCCATCCAGGTTGTATTTGAGCTGCTGCCTGCGGAACACGGGGCAGGGGCTGCCCCTCGGAACCCGCCACAGGAGCTGCAAAATCCCACAAAAATCCAGCAAATAATTTCATTTATTCTCATTTCCCCGCCTCCCGCTCGCGCGCACCGCGCTGGTTTCTAATTATCAATCATCATTAATTTATCCAAACTCAGCAGAATTTGCGACACCGTGACTGCCCCATATCGCGACAGTGAGAACGCCCCATATCGCGACACAGCGAGTGCCCCATATCGCGACACAGCGAGTGCCCCATATCGCGACACAGCGAGTGTCCCATATCGCGACAGTGCAACTTACCGCTGGCCGCAGCGGCACTGGGAGCAGCAGCAGCAGGAGGAGGAGGAGGAGGAGGAGGAGGAGGAGGAAGAGCAAGAGCAGCAGGAGCGCGCAGGGAAAAGCGGCTGTCGCTGTTGTCACTCCTGTCGCTCCTGTCGCCGCTGTCGCCGCTGTCACTCCTGTCACTCCTGTCGCTCCTGTCACTCCTGTCGCTCCTGTCACTCCTGTCACTCCTGTCCCTCCTGTCGCTCCTGTCACTCCTGTCACTCCTGTCGCTCCTGTCACTCCTGTCACTCCTGTCACTCCTGTCGCTCCTGTCACTCCTGTCACTCCTGTCACTCCTGTCGCTCCTGTCCCTCCTGTCGCTCCTGTCACTCCTGTCACTCCTGTCGCTCCTGTCACTCCTGTCACTCCTGTCCCTCCTGTCACTCCTGTCCCTCCTGTCGCTCCTGTGGCTCCTGTCGCCGCTGTCACTCCTGTCCCTCCTGTCCCTCCTGTCCCTCCTGTCGCTCCTGTGGCTCCTGTCGCCGCTGTCACTCCTGTCGCTCCTGTCGCCGCTGTCGCCGCTGTCACTCCTGTCACTCCTGTCACTCCTGTCGCTCCTGTGGCTCCTGTCGCTCCTGTCGCTCCTGTGGCTCCTGTCGCTCCTGTCGCCGCTGTCGCCGCTGTCGCCGCTGTCGCCGCTGTCGCGATGCTCCGCCGCCGTTCTCTCCTCCGGCCGGTCCCGACCCCCGCCCGCTCCGCCGAGCCGGGCAGGACGGGGCTGTCGCGATAGCAGCGAGCCCCGGCCGGCAGCACCCGCACGTACTGCGCGACACCGGGGAGTCGTTAGCGCGACAGGCCATCGGTGTTCATTGTTTCTGAAATTAGTGTTTAGGGGGGTTTAAAAGTATTTAAGTTTTTTTATTTTTTAAAAAATTTTTAATGTCTTTCAATTTTTAAAAAAAAAAATTATTTTTTTTTTAGATTTCTTTAAAAAATTGATTTTTTAATTATTAAATTTTAAAAATTCTTTTAGATTTTTTTATTTATAATTTTTTAAACTTTTAAAATTTTTTACATTTAATAAAAAATTGAAATTAATTTTTAAAACGTTTAATTATTTTCTAATTTTAAAACAATTTTAATTTTTTAATTTTTTTAAATTTAAAAAAATAATTTTTATTTTTTTTAATTTTAAATTGTTTTAAATTTTTAATTTTTAAATTTTTTTAAAATATATTTTTTAATTAAATTTTTAAATTCTTAATTTTAAAAAAAATTCTTAATTTTTTTAATTTCTAGAATTGTAAGATTTTTTAAAAATTCTTTTTTTCATTTTTAAATTTTACTTTTTCTTAATTTTTACGATTTTTTTTTAATTTTAAAACTTTTACATTTTTTTTTAATTTTTAATTTTTTAAATTTTCCTTTCTTTTTGAATTTTCATTTTTTTTTTAAATTAAATTTTCTCCTGTTTTTTTTTTCTCAATTTACCTCCTCACTTTCCCAGTAATTCCCCTCCCCTCACACCTATTCCCACTCTATAAAAAAATCCTCGCTGCTTTTAATTTTTTTTTCCCCCACATCTAAACTTCCACCCAGAGCGCAAATTCCGAGAGAAAAATATTTTTTTTTTTTAAAAAAACCCCCCAATTTTAAATTTTTTGGGGTTGTACTAACCATTTTTTTGTGCCTCAACCGCAGCACGTAAGTGCCGGGGGCGTGGAATTGGAAAAGGAAAAAATTCCAAGAATTTCTGGGAATTTCTTTCATTTTTTCCTTGAGGATCCAAAAACCTGCCCGGTCAAATTCAACATTTTTGTTGCAAGGGTTGTTCCTGCAGGAGAAAACAGAAATGTTAATTGTGGTGACGTTTGGTAATTTTAATTTGGTTTTTATTTCCTATTTATTGTTCCTGATTATTTATTTTGTATTTATTGGTTCATAAAGAGGGCGGGGGGGTGGGGGTTGTGAGTTGATTAATTAATGGGTTTAGAAATAGAAATTAATGAGTGTAAATTTCCTTTGGGATGTAAAAATTATTTCCTTTGGGAATGAAAAAAAATTTCATTTGGAAATGTGAAATTTCCAGTAGAAATTCACAAATTTCCATTGGGAATCAAAAATTTTCTTCGTGAATGCACAAATTTTCATTGGGAATTCACAAATTTCCATTGGGAATCAAAAATTTTCTCTGGAATTCACAAATTTCCATTACAAATGCATAAATTTCCATTGGGAATGAAAAATTTCCTTTAGAAGTGCAAAAATTTCCATTAGAAATGCAAAAATTTTCTTTAGAAATTCACTCATTTCCTTTGGAAATGGAAAATTTCCCTTGGAAATGCACAATTTCACTATTTTCAAATGTATAAAAATTGAATATAGAATGATTAATCTATAAATTAATAAGCATTAATATAAATATAAATATAAATATAAATATAAATATAAATATAAATATAAATATAAATATAAATGTAGATGTAAGTGTAGATGTAAATCTAAAAGTAAATATAAAAATTAAAATTAAAATAAATCTAAATATAAATAAAAATAAAATAAAAATTAAACATAAAATAAAAATTAAAAATGAAAATAGAAATAAAATAAAAATAAAAATAAAAATAAAAATAAAAATAAAAATAAAAATAAAAATAAAAATAAAAATAAAAATAAAAATAAAAATAAAAATAAAAATAAAAATAAAAATAAAAATAAAAATAAACCAACCCCAAACCAAAGATGAAGTACTGATGAGCATGAGGCACCTTGCCCCCGGAAGTGGTCCCTGCAGCTCCCGACCATTCCCAGCCATTCCCGACCATTCCCAACCATTCCCAACCATTCCCAACCGTTCCAGACCGTTCCAGACCGTTCCCGGCCATTCCCGACCATTCCCGACCGTTCCAGGCCATTCCCAACCGTTCCCAACCGTTCCCAACCATTCCCAACCGTTCCCGACCGTTCCAAGCCATTCCTGACCATTCCCGACCATTCCCGACCATTCCCAACCATTCCCTATCATTCCCAGCCATTCCCGACCATTCCCGACCATTCCAGGCCATTCCCGACCGTTCCCAACCGTTCCCAACCATTCCCAACCATTCCCGACCATTCCCAACCATTCCCGACCATTCCCAACCATTCCCGACCGTTCCCCACCATTCCCAACCATTCCCGACCATTCCCAACCGTTCCCCACCATTCCCGACCATTCCCGACCATTCCCAACCATTCCCAACCATTCCCAACCATTCCCGACCGTTCCCAACCATTCCCGACCGTTCCCAACCATTCCCGGCCATTCCCAACCATTCCCGACCATTCCCGACCATTCCCGACCGTTCCAGGCCGTTCCCGACCGTTCCCAACCATTCCCGACGGTTCGCAACCATTCCCGACCGTTCCCAACCATTCCCGGCCATTCCCAACCATTCCCGACCATTCCCGACCATTCCCGACCGTTCCAGGCCGTTCCCGACCGTTCCCAACCATTCCCGACGGTTCGCAACCATTCCCGACCGTTCCAGGCCATTCCCAACCATCCCCAACCGTTCCCGACCATCCCCAACCGTTCCCGACCATTCCTTATCATTCCCGACCATTCCCGACCATTCCCGACCATTCCCGACCATTCCCAACCATTCCCGACCATTCCCGACCATTCCCGACCATTCCCAACCATTCCCGACCATTCCCAACCATTCCCGGCCCGGCTCCATCCCCGCCGGGATTTTTGGCCGCACTCACGCGGGGCTCAGCGGGACTCGCTCCCCGCAGCACACGGAAAACCGCGGCCGCTCCGCGCCATCCCCGATGCGCGCCCCGAGGTTGAGGATTCCCAAAAATTTGGGGTGAAAAGTGAAATTTCTGGGGTTCGGGCTTTGCGCGTCCCGGCGCTCCTCGCGGTCTGCAGAGCAAAAAAAAAAAAAAAAATAAAATTTTAATACTTAAATGTATCGATTAATAGAAAAAGGATAAAAAATTTAAATAGATGTATAAATGGGAAAAGGTAAATCAAGAGACGAGGTAAAAATAGATGGAAAGAATGAAATAGATAAATAGAAATGGATGTATAAATAGGTAAAGAGATAAACGAAAATTAAATATGTCAAGAGAAATAGATGAATAAATAAATTAAAAATAAATAGATCAAGAGAAATAGATAAAGAAATAAATTAGCAATAAATAGATGAAGAGAAATAGAATAAGGAATAAATTAGAAATAAATAGATGAAGAGAAATTGATAAAGAAATAAATTAGCAATAAATAGATAAAGAGATAGGTTAAAATAAATAGATCAATAGAAATAGATAATTAGATAAATTAAAAATTAATAGATCAGTAGAAATAGATAAATAGATAAATTAAAATTTAATAGATCAATAGAAATAGATAAATAGAAATAAATTAAAAATAAATAGATCAACAGAAATAGATAAAGAGATAAATTAAAAATTAATAGATCAATAGAAATAAAGAGATAAATTAAAAATTAATAGATCAATAGAAATAGATAAATAAAGATAAATTAAAAATAAATAGATCAATAGAAATAGATAAAGAGATAAATTAAAAATTAATAGATCAATAGAAATAGACAGAGATAAATTAAAATTAATAGATCAATATAAATAGGCAAATAGATAAATGAAAAATTAATAGATCAATAGAAATAGATAAATAGATAAATTAAAAATAGATAAATATAAGTAGATAAATAGATAAATAACGAGAAAAGTTAAAAATATAAATGAATAGATCAAATAAAAATAAATAGCAAAAAAGAAATTGATAAAATAAAAAAATAAAGATAAATCGATAAATAATAAATAAATGAATAAATAAATGTAATTTCCAGAATGAGAGAATGAAACCAGAGAAACCAAAAAATGCAGAATAATCCCGGAATAAACCGAACAAGGAGAGCAGAAAATTCCCAACCGGGAATGCCCAGAATTCCACGGATTTTGGGATTTCTGTGGGAATTCTGTGATGGTCCCTGCAGGGAATGCCCAGAATTCCACGGATTTTGGGATTTCTGTGGGAATTCCGTGATGGTCCCTGCAGGGAATGCCCAGAATTTCACGAATTTTGGGATTTCTGTGGGAATTCCGTGCTGGGCCCTGCAGGGAATGTCCAGAATTCCGCGGATTTTGGGATTTCTGTGGGAATTCCGTGCTGGGCCCTGCAGGGAATGCCCAGAATTCCGCGGATTTTGGGATTTCTGTGGGAATTCCGTGCCGGTCCCTGCTGGGAATGCCCAGAATTCCGCGGATTTTGGGATTTCTGTGGGAATTCCGTGCTGGTCCCTGCAGGGAATGCCCAGAATTTCACGAATTTTGGGATTTCTGTGGGAATTCCGTGCTGGGCCCAGCAAGGAATGTCCAGAATTCTGCGGATTTTGGGATTTCTGTGGGAATTCCGTGCTGGTCCCTGCAGGGAATGTCCAGAATTCTGCAGATTTTCGGATTTCTGTGGGAATTCCGTGATGGTCCCTGCAGGGAATGTCCAGAATTCCAGGGATTTTGGGATTTCTGTGGGAATTCCGTGATGGTCCCTGCAGGGAATGTCCAGAATTCCGCGGATTTTGGGATTTCTGTGGGAATTCCGTGATGGTCCCTGCTGAGAATGCCCAGAATTCCACGGATTTTGGGATTTCTGTGGGAATTCTGTGCCGGTCCCTGCTGGGAATGCCCAGAATTCCACGGATTTTGGGATTTCTGTGGGAATTCCGTGCCGGTCCCTGCTGAGAATGCCCAGAATTCCGCGGATTTTGGGATTTCTGTGGGAATTCCGTGATAGTCCCTGCAGGGAATGTCCAGCATTTTCCCCCATTTCCTACTCCCCCCCCCTTTTCTCCCCATTTCCCCTTTTTTCACCCCATTTCCCCCCATTTTCCCCCCATTTCCCCCTTTTTTCCCCCCTTTCCCCCTTTTCCCCCCCATTTCCCCTTTTTTCCCCCATTTCCCCCCATTTCCCCCTTTTTTCACCCATTTCCCCTTTTTCCCCCCATTTCCCCCTTTTTTCACCCATTTCCCCTTTTTTCCCCCATTTCCCCCTTTTTTCCCCCCTTTCCCCCTTTCCCCCCCATTTCCCCCTTTTCCCCCCCATTTCCCCTTTTTTCCCCTTCCCCCTTTTTCCCCCCATTTCCCCTTTTTCCCCCCATTTCCCCCTTTTTTCCCCCATTTCCCCCTTTTTTTCACCCATTTCCCCATTTTCCCCCATTTTCCCCCATTTCCCCCCTTTTTCCCCCCTTTCCCCCTTTTCCCCCCATTTCCCCCTTTTCCCCCCATTTCCCCTTTTTTCCCTTCCCCCTTTTTCCCCTTCCCCCTTTTTCCCCCCATTTCCCCTTTTTCACCCATTTCCCCATTTTCCCCCATTTCCCCCTTTTTTCCCCCCTTTCCCCCTTTTCCCCCATTTCCCCCTTTCCCCCCCATTTTCCGCCCCCATTTCCCTTTTTTTTTCCCCCTTTCCCATTACAACACAAATTCCACCACACCAAACCAATTACCCCAAAACAACCCCCCGAAAACTCAACTCCGACTTCATTCCTATTGACCACCACACCCCCGACACTCGAACAATCTCTAATTAATTATCCCTAATTACCTGCCGGACAAACTTGCACATTCTCTTCTGTTCTTTTGCATTGAATCCCATTTGGATATTTCTCATTTTGAATCTCTTTTTCCCCATCGATACCGAGCAAAATTAGAAAAACGGACAAAAAGAAAATGAAAATATCCATGGATTTATTACCCCGAGCGCCTCGAAAGGCCAAAAATGAGCGGAAAAAAAAACCCCCAAGCAGAGATGTGTGAGGAGAGATTTTTCTTTCCTGCTGAATATTTCATGGCGGAGTTCAAAGCTCGCTGTGAAATATTGATGGGAGTTATTCGAGCCCCGCGGGGCAGAGCTGCTCCCTGTCCATCCCGGGGAATATTCCAGAGGGATGTTCCAAATGGGAAAAGGTCAGGGATGGGCTCCTCTGTGGTTCTGAGATTTTCCTCCTGTGCCAGCTGAAGGTTCAGGGCCCTCACAGCAGCCCTGGGGTTGGAAAATCCAAAAATTCGCATTTATCACGTGGGATCGTCTGTTAATTTAGGGTTGGGATTAGAAATTCCTAAAAATTCTGGGGTTGGAAAATCCAAAAATTCACATTTATCACGTGGGATCGTCTGTTAATTCAGGGTTGGGATTAGAAATTCCTAAAAATTCTGGGGTTGGAAAATCCAAAAATTCGCATTTATCACGTGGGATCGTCTGTTAATTCAGGGTCGGGATTAGAAATTCCTAAAAACCCTTCTATTTATTTTTATTTTTAATTTTTATTTTCATTTTTTAATTTTAATTTTAATTTTAATTTTAATTTTTATTTTTATTTTTATTTTTATTTTTATTTTTATTTTTATTTTTATTTTTATTTTATTTTTTATTTTTTATTTTAAATTTTTTATTTTTATTTTATATATTTATTTTTATTTTTTTAATTTTCCCTTTTATTTTTATTTTTATTTTTTATTTTTATTTTAAATTTTTTATTTTTATTTTTTTAATTTTCCCTTTTATTTTTATTTTTATTTTTATTTTTATTTTTATTTTTATTTTTATTTTTATTTTTATTTTTATTTTTATTTTTATTTTTTTAATTTTCCCTTTCATTTTCATTTTTATTTTATTAGGGCAGAATCTCTTTTTACTTTTCCCCTCTCCACATTCTTTATTTCTATTTTCCCCCGCTGTTCATTACTCTTCTTATTTACCCTTTTTGATCCTAATATTTTTTAGGGAATCAGAAATTTCAGCACTCGGGTTTGGATTTGATTTTTTTTTATTTTTTTTTTGTTAAAAACCCAAAAAAAAATCAACCCTGAAATCCGGTTATTCTGAGCAGCTACTCCAGCAAATCCACCTGAATCCCAATTTCAATTTAACCAGATTCGTTAAATCCCACTGAAAATCGTGGTTTATTCCACTTCACCTTTGGGGCTGGACTTCCACAAGGAGAATATTTAATATCCGGACGAATTAAAATATAAATTAAATATAAATTTATACCCTGATTCTGCTGGAGGAGGCGACAACACAGGGGGGAAAAAAAAAATAAATTCATTTAAACCAACGAAGGAACGCAGAGGAAATTTTGTTGTTTTTTTTTTTTTTTTTAACAGAAGAGCGGGAATAAACAACTAATTAAAAAATAATAATAACAATAATAATAAAATAAAATTAATCTCCTTCCGCAAGTTAAATATCAGGTGGAATTTTCCCAACTCCTCAGCGAATTCGGCTCGAGGAACTTCTGGGTTCTGCGGAATTTTATCAACGTCAAATATCAGGGCGGGGGTTGCCTTTGGTGTGTGAGTAATAATTCCAGGGAAACGGGGGGAAAATAAAAAAAAAAAAAAAAGAAAGAAAAAAGAAAAATGCAAAATTCACCTGGGGAGAGCAACAGCAGCGCGGTCAGCGCGGGGGGTGAAGGGTTAATGAATTAATTGATTAATGGCAGATTTAATTTGGGAGAGTTGGTGTTTAGTAGAGCGCGGGTCGCTGGAGGGTTGTTGGGGTTTTTTTTGGTTTGTTTTGGTTTTTTGGTTTTTTTTTTTGGTGCGGTGCCAAGGATTTCGTGGTAGCGTTGGGAGAGGTGGAAGAAAAAAAAGAAAGGAGAAGGGAAAAAAAAAATAAAGGGGAAGTGAAATGATGAGGAGAGAAAAAAGAAATGAAACGCGCGCACAAAAATGAAATAAAAATAAAATAAAATAAAATAAAATAAAATAAAATAAAATAAAATAAAATAAAATTAAATTAAATTAAATCAAATCAAATCAAAAAAATAAAATAAAATAAAATAAAATAAAATAAAATAAAATAAAATAAAATAAAATAAAACCAGCAATTAAAAAAAATAGATGAATAAAAATTACCAAAAAAAAAAAAATAAAACGCGGAATGAAAAAAATATAGATGTAGATGTAGATACAAATATATATAGAGATATATATAGGAATAAATATAGATATATAAATAGATATAGATATAGATATAGATATAGATATAGATATAGATATAGATATAGATATAGATATATAGATAAATAAAAATATAAATACACATACACATAAATACACTTATAGACATAGATGATGTAGATATAGATACAAATATATATAGAGATATATATAGGAATAAATATAACTATATAGAGAGATATAATAGATATAGATATAGATATAGATATAGATATAGATATAGATATAAATATAGATATAGATATGGATATGGATATATAGGTATAGATATAAATATACATACACATATAGATATAGATGTAGATGTAGATGTAGATATAGATATATAGATAGATATAAATATAAATACACATACATACATTTATAGATATAGATATAGAGATATAGATATATAGGTATAGATATAAACATAAATATAGATATATACGTATAGGTATAAATATAAATATAAATATAAATATAAATATAAATATAAATATAAATATAAATATAAATATAAATATAAATATAAATATATAGACATAGATATATATATAGATATAGATATAGATATAGATATAGATATAGATATAGATATAGACATAGACGTAGATGTAGATGCAGATATAGATGATATAGATGTAGACGATATAGATGTAGATGTAGATATAGATGATATAGATAGATATAGATATAGATATAGATATAGATATAGATATAGATATAGATGTAGATATAGATATAGATATAGATATAGATATAGATATAGATATAGATGTAGATATAGATATAGATATAGATATAGATATAGATATAGATATAGATGTAGATATAGATATAGATATAGATATAGATATAGATATAGATATAGATGTAGATGTAGATATAGATATAGATATAGATATAGATATAGATGTAGATATAGATATAGATATAGATATAGATATAGATATAGATATAGATGTAGATGTAGATATAGATATAGATATAGATATAGATATAGATGTAGATATAGATATAGATATAGATATAGATGTAGATATAGATATAGATATCGATAGATATAGATATAGATATAAATATAGATATAGATATGGATATGGATATATAGGTATAGATATAAATATAAATATACATACACATATAGATATAGATGTAGATGTAGATGTAGATATAGATATATAGATAGATATAAATATAAATACACATACATACATTTATAGATATAGATATAGAGATATAGATATATAGGTATAGATATAAACATAAATATAGATATATACGTATAGGTATAAATATAAATATAAATATAAATATAAATATAAATATAAATATAAATATAAATATAAATATAAATATATAGACATAGATATAGATATAGATATAGATATAGATATAGATATAGATATAGATGATATAGATGTAGATACAGATATAGGTTATATAGATACAGATATAGATATAGATATAGATATAGATATAGATATAGATATAGATATAGATATAGATGTAGATGTAGATGTAGATGTAGATACAGATATAGATATAGATATAGATATAGATATAGATATAGATATAGATATAGATGTAGATGTAGATGTAGATATAGATGATATAGATATAGATATAGATATAGATATAGATATAGATATAGATATAGATGATATAGATGATATAGATGTAGACAATATAGATGTAGATACACACACACGCACACATGCACACGCACACGCACATTTATTTATGCGTACATTTCTATATATACAGAAATATATATTTCTCTATATTTCTATATTTCTATATAAATATCTTTATTCCTGTCTATTCAGTGACATTCCTTCGATGCACTGAAATCTTGCTGCCGGGCCGGGCCGGGCCGTGCAGGGCCGTGCTTTGGGAGGGCGTGGGTTGGCGCGCTCGGGACACGGGCGATGTTCCGTGCCGCAGATGTTGGATCCTGGGCACTGACACCAGCCCTGCCTCCTCTTCCTCTTCCTCTTCCTCTTCCTCTTCCTCTTCCTCTTCCTCTTCCTCTTCCTCTTCCTCTTCCTCTTCCTCTTCCTCTTCCTCTTCCTCTTCCTCTTCCTCTTCCTCTTCCCTCTTTTCTTTTCCCCTTTCCTTTTCCCCTTTCCCATTTTTTGTTTTCTCTTTTCCCTTTTCTTTTCCCCTTTCCTTTTCCGGTTTTGTTCCTTTGCCCCTTTCCCCTTTCCCCTTTCCCCTTTCCCCATTTCCCTTTCCCTTTCCCTTTTCCCTTCCCCTTTCCCCTTTCCCCTTTCCCCTTTTCCCTTTTTCCCTTTTTCCCTTTCCCTTTCCCTTTCCCTTTCCCTTTCCCTTTCCCTTTCCCTTTCCCTTTTTCCCTTTCCCCTTTCCCCTTTTTCCCTTTCCCTTTCCCTTTCCCTTTCCCTTTCCCTTTCCCTTTCCCTTTCCCTTTTCCCTTTCCCTTTCCCCTTTCCTTTTTCCCTTTTTCCCTTTTTCCCTTTCCCTTTCCCTTTCCCTTTCCCTTTCCCTTTTCCCTTCCCCTTTCCCCTTTCCCCTTTTCCCTTTTTCCCTTTTTCCCTTTCCCCTTTCCCCTTTTCCCTTTTTCCCTTTTTCCCTTTCCCTTTCCCTTTCCCTTTCCCTTTCCCTTTCCCTTTTTCCCTTTCCCCTTTCCCCTTTTTTCCTTTTCCTTTCCCCTGCCTCTCCCCGTTGTGCTCCCCCTTGCAAGTCCCTGCCCCATTCATTTTTCAGCTCATGGAACTCCCTCCTCCAAATTTCTTCCAGCCTCTCTCCTCCCCACAGCTGCCGGAACATTCCTGCCTTCCAGCTGGATCCTTCCAACTTCCCCCAGCCACAAAGACAGCAGGAAAATAAAATAAAGAAAAGAAAACTCGATGGGTGAGATTGCTCTGAAAGAACCCAAACCTGCCAGGGGCTCAGCCTCTCCCTCTTCCCTGGCTCAGGAATTTGGCAGCTCCAGCACGTGGGGAGAGAAGAGCAGTGATGGGAAATGAGAGGAAATGTCAATATTCCTTCCCCCGGGGCAGCTGTGCTGCCACTCTCCCAAAATATTCTCCAAATGGATTATTGATAATCTCTAAAGGGATTAATTGTAATCTCCAAATGGATTATTAATATTCTCGAAATGGATCATTAACATTCTCCAAATGGATTATTAATAATCTCTAAATAGATCATTAACATTCTCCAAATGGATTATTAATATTCTCCAAATGGATTAATTATAATCTCTAAATGGATTATTAATATTCTCGAAATGGGTCATTAACATTCTCCAAATGGATTAATTATAATCTCCAAATGGATTAATTATAATCTCCAAATGGATTATTAACAGTCTCCAAATGGATTATTAATATTCTCCAAATGGATTATTAATATTCTGTAAATGGATCATTAACATTCTACAAATGGATTATTAACAATCTCCAAATGGATTATTAATATTCTCTAAATGAATCACTAAAATTCTCCAAATGGATTATTAATATTCTCCAAATGGATTATTAATATTTTCCAAATGGATTATTAAAATTCTCCAAATGGATTATTTTCATCCAGACACGGATTAGTTTCATCCACACACGGATTATTTTTATCCAGACACGGATTATTTTCATCCAGACATGGATTATTTTCATCCACACACGGATTATTTTCATCCAGACATGGATTAGTTTCATCCACACACGGATTATTTTCATCCAGACATGGATTATTTTCATCCACACACGGATTATTTTCATCCAGACATGGATTATTCTCTTCAGTGTCCCCACCCCTCCCACTTCAGGCTCTTGGCTCCACATCTTAAAAGATCGGATTTGTTTTGTTTGCTAGAAGGAATTAGGGTTTTAAAACCCCCATAATTTATTTACTTTTACTTACAGTGGTGGCATTGTTCTCTGACTGCTTTAGGGGGCCGCAGTCCCTGCGCTCCTCGGCTGAGGATTTTTGGGTTCTGGGAGGTGAGAAAATGTTTGGGGGAAAATCCAGCAGCCCTGGGGAAGAGTGTTTGGTGAAAATCGTGAAAATCGGGGTTTCAAGGACACATTTTGGGTTTCTGCTGTGGGAGAGCTGGATCCCTCCAGAACCCCAAGCCCCCCGCCCGGAATTTGGGCTCTGTAATTCCCTTTGGAATTAGTGGTGGGAAAGGGGGGTGCTGGAGGGTTTCTGCCATCTTAAAAACCCAAACAGCAACAAAACCTTCACACAATTCCCAGCTTCTGAACTCCGCTTAATTTGCTTTTCCCATCGGGTCCTTTCTGCTGCGAGCTTAGTAGGGATAGAAAAGTACAGAAAAAAAAAAAAACCAAAAAACTCAAATTACAGCATGAAATAAATGCATTTGCATGGAATAAATGTATTTATTGACAGGAAGGAGCAGCGAGACAACGTAAAGCGACCAACTAACAATGCAGTGAATGGATAAGTGTGGTAAAATACACTGTAGGGGCGAGCTCATCTCTGAGTGCATTGAATAAATGATATTTATATGAACAGTTTACTACTCCTGTCCTGTCACCTGAATGCCTCCCATGACTAAAAGATTAATGCTGTATTATTAAATGAGAGTTTTCTATGCTTTTTAAAGAAATCCCGTGAGAAAATTCAGGTTTGTTTGCTTTTTTTTTTTTTGGTTGTTTTTTTTTTTGTTTTGTTTTGTTTTGTTTTGTTTTGTTTTTTCCCTCCCTGCTTATGGATGCTCTTCTCTTTGTTCAGCACTGCTTCGTCCTCGTGGTTTGGAACTTCTTGGTGGGTTCATAATGAGGATAAAGAGCTGGATCTGACCCTTCAATCCCACAAATGGAAGCTGAGCTAACCCAGAAGTTGTTCCTTAATTGTCTCCAAATGAATACAGAGCTCAGCGAGAACAGATGTGAGTTAAAATGCAAAAAAAAAAAAAAAAAAAAGAAAAAAAAAAGAATGAAGGGTGAGCAGTGATGGGGGAGGGACAGAGAGAAATAACCAGGGAGGAAAAATATCCATAAAACCCGTGACAAAAAGGGAAAAAAAGGAAATATTTCAGATTATTAAAACATGAAGGAAAGCTTGGGGTGGAGGTGGATGAGTTCTGCCACTCATCATGAGAATAACATAATATATATATATTTATATAATTTTTTAAATGAAACACTGAAAGATCATGAATTCTGATGTCTCAGACTAGAGAAAACACAAAAGAGAATTCTTCAGCTGTTCGGGCTGGCAGAGTCACGGGCTGTGCCCCAAATCCCGTTGGAATTCACTTCCACAATTCCACTTCTCCAAGTTAATCATTGTGCAACGTAGCTCTCGGAGCTTAACACTTCAGGAAACCCCAGAACACAGAAATAATTCTTATTATTTTTTTAACAAAAAAGCAAATGCAAAGGGTTCATTAAAAACATTCCCCAAAAAATGCTGAGTACTCATCACTGCATCCTGCAGTAGTTTCAGTGGGAAATCTCCCATTTTTCCCAACAGGAGACACGTCAGGAGTTGCTGGATCAGGTTTTTTGGGGTTTTTTTTGTTTGTTTGTTTGTTTTTTTTTCTTTTTTTTGGGTTTAGGTTCTGTAAAAGTAGAATTGCTCCCTATGTAGCAAACAGGGAAGTTTCATAGAAACCAGCGAACTCGCAACCAGAAGTTAAAATTAAAGGAGAGTAAGTCTGGGAAGAAAGAATTAAAAATAAAAATAATTTAGTTTGTACTGATTCTACTGAATATTTTTTTTTTTTTTTTGGCAGTACAGGATGGTTTCAGCTCCTTGTTTTACACAAATCCGTGTAAAAAACGCTCCTTCCAAAGCTGTTATGTATTTGAATTTTACAAAGGTAAAATCCTCTGTTAGATCTGTTAGGAAGGAGATGATCCAGAAAACTCTGTCCCAGACTTCACCTAAAACCCACCATCGGTGCAAAATTCTGATTGCACGAATAAAAAGCTTGATTTTTGTTGAGAAAACATGCTCAGCACGATGCTTTATTTCGGAAGGACTTCACTGTGAGACTTCCTTAAAGTGTGACCGCTGCAGCCTTGGCCAAATTCAGAGCCAGACTGCAGAAAATATTAAATATAACTCATCAGGCTCTGAATTCCCAGAGCTTGTGTTTAAAATTTTCAGTCTACCTGAAGGCTGAATTTGGAACGTAGGGAATATTTTTAGAGCGAAACTCTCAAGACTAAGCCCTGGATGGTTAAAATCCTTTTCTTGGGCTAAGCACCTGCATGAAAAAAATCATCAGAGCTTCAGACTGCAGGGCAGCTACACCTCAGACCTGAGCAGAGAAGGGGAAATTCGTGAGAAAATGAAGATCTAATTCATCCTGGAGCACCTGAATTCCTGCGGAAACCTGCACTGAGAATTTCCCTCGTTTATCAGTTTGCTCTTTCATTCTGGGTCCAGGTGAGATCTTCCCAGCAGTCAGTTCAAGATATCTATCATATCATATATCATATATCATATATCATATATCATATATCATATATCATATCATATCATATCATATATCATATATCATATATCATATATCATATATCATATCATATCATATCATATCATATCATATCACATGTCATATATCATATAATATAATATCGTATCATATATCATATCATATCATAGCACATATCATATATAATATAATATAATATAATATAATATAATATAATATATCACATATATATTATATCATATGATATATCATACATAATATCATATGTAAAATCTTATCATAGCATATTATATCATATTATATTATATCATATATCATATCATATCATCTCATATATAATATTATATCATATCATGTCATATATCATATACCATATATCATATCATGTCATATCATATCTTATCATATCATATCATATCATATCATATATCTTATCTTATCATATCTCATATCTCATATCTCATATCTCCTATATCATATATAATATCTCATATCTCATATCTCATATCTCATATATCATATCTCATATATCATATATCCTATCCTATCCTATCTTCTGTATTTTACTGTCTGTTCTCTGGTTATTCTCCTGCAGCTGGTGATGAGAATTCTCAGCATTTCCCTGCAAGGAAACAAAGCAGCAAATGTCAGCTCCATCCCCAGGCCAGGTTATTTATCCCCCCATTTTCTGGCTGCCTTTGGGTGAGCAGCGAGGCTTATGAGAAAAAAAAAAAAAAAAAAAAAAAGAATTCTGGAGCCAACCCAGAGGTTGGGATGAGGTGCTGAGCATCTTCTCCATCAGCTCCAGGCTGTGGAAGTTGGAGCTCAGAGATTTTGGGTTTCTCTTCTACCCCAAGCGATTCTGTGGGGCGGCAGAGCAGGGACTGGACTGAGCCACCCCCGGGTCACAAAAAACCCCCAAAAATCCTGAGCCGCGCTTGTAGCACAAAATACCTTTGAGAAGGACATGGAGGAGCTCCGAGGATGGCAAGGAGCAAAGCTCAGGTAAATGTTCTGCTGCCGGGGGAGCGGGGATTGCTCTGGGAGCATCCGGCAGGCTCTGTGCAGGTGAAGAGAGCAGAAAACTCATTTTGCAGCTGAACTGCACTGAAATGAGGGGCTTTGTTTATTTTCCCCCTGCTTTGCTGTGTCTCATGTCGGGAGAACCTCAGTGACTTGAAACGGGCACCCTTAAATCTGCAATTCTGACAGAAGCTTTGGTACATTATTACATTTATTCCACGTACTCTGGTGGGGAGCTCTTACCTGACAGAGGCAAAAAAAAAAAACAAAAAAAAAAACAACAACAAAAAAACCTTGGAAATGACAAAAGAACTGCAAGTTTTTCTGTGGTTTTTGTTGGTTTTTTGCTTTGTTTTCTTTTTTGTGGTGTTTTTGTTTTTCTGTTTGTTTTTGGTCTTTTTTGTTTTGTTTTGGGGGGATTTTTTTGTCTTTTTTTCGTCTGTTTGTTTTTTGTTTGTTTTGTTGTTGTTGTTTTGTTTTGGGGGATTTTTTTTTAGTTTGGGGATTTTTTTTATTTTTGTTTGTTTGTTTTTTGGTTTTGTTTGTTTGTTTGGGGTTTTTTGTTTTTTTTGTTTGTTTGTTTGTTGTTTTTTTGTTTTTTTTTGTTTTTTGTTTTGTTTTTGTTTTTTTGTTTGTTTTTTGGTGTGTGTTTTTTTTGTTTTTTGTTTTGCTTTTGTTTTTTTTGTTTGTTTGTTTGTTTGGTGTTTTTTTGTTTGCTTTGTGTTTTTTGTTTGTTTGTTTTTTTTTGTTTTTTGGGTTTTTTGTTTCTTTTTTTTTTTTAGCACTGAATATTTGCTTAATCCCGGAATTAGAGAGATCACCTATGTAAAACAACCACACTTACCTCCTGCAGAACATCCTGGCGTTTATGAGTCTGGAGCAAACCCACGAGCTCTGCTCTCTCCCGCAGTCCGGGGCAGGCAGGGGAGGTCGGACACGAATTCAGAACCTGCAGGTGACATCAAATCCTGCTCTCGCACAAAGGACGCCAGCGCTGAAGGCAGGGCGGAGACCCCTCCGGGACCCTCACCTGCAGCCGGGGCTCCGCTCCCATCTGCAGCAGGCAGAGAATTCCCTCCCGGATTTGCTCTTCCCGCAGCCGGAGGAGCCTCCCCGCGCTGCTGTCCCCGGCTGCGCTCCGGGATTCTGTCCCCAGCACCGCGTGGGCAAGAGCAGCGCGCTGCAGGGCAGTGAAACCTGCGTGGGAAACCCGCGGCAAAGTCAAACGCGGCACCTGAGCCCTGCCCGGGGTCCAGGTGCGTTTCTGCGTTTGCCATGGAAGCCAAGCTCTCTCTCTCTCTCTCTCTCTCTCTCTCACCGCTGCGGTCAGGCAGATCCACGTCCACGCGCACCCCGCCGTCCTTGCAGCTTTTCAGGACCTGAAATGAAGAATATCCGTCCGGGTGATTCCTGAGCTTTCAGGCAGTGCCAAAATGTCCTTTCCTGCCCCAGATCTCTGTGACCGCAGCAGAGCCGCGTTATTTTAAACATCAGAACGTGCATTATTTGCTCTTGCTCTACTCCTGCCCCACACAAGCACCCGGTTTACCTGCAGGACCCTCAGGTATCCATTCTCCGCACACAGGTGGAGGGGAGTTTTCCCAGATCTATCCTGCTCGTTGACATTGGCTCCCAGGGAGATCAGGTCACTCACCATCAGGTGCTGGTTCTTTTCTGCAGCAAGATGTAAAGCAGTCTGAGAAGGGAAGAAGGGCAGAAAGTTGCAGTGAAAGGCAAAAATAGTGTAAAAACAACAACATCTTTTAGACAATGAAGCGGGGAGTTGGAATTTTGGGGCTCTGTTCCCACTCGTGCTCCATCATTCCCTCCCCATTCCCATTTTCCCTTCTTTCCCAGGACAGCAGAAGGATTTTTGATGCCAGGCTGGTGTTTGGAAGACGCTTGAATGTGATTAAAAAATCCCCTTGGCAAATCGTCCTCCTACCCTTTCCTCTGCATCCTTCTCATCGATCTTGTTGAGGGATGCAAATCTCTGGGCCAGGGCAAAAGTCAGAGCCCTCCTTCCCTGGGCAACAGCTTTGTGCAGCAGCCTGGAAGAGAACTCGGTTGGAAACGATCCCAAGAGAAAGGAGTGGTTCAAACCCCTCCCCGAGTAACAGAAAAAGTGTATTTTAAATATTAATGCTGGAAAACACTGAAACCTTGGGATGTTTCTCAAAATAAACCCAAGGGTTTATTTCTCCCTGCAGTAACAATGCAGTTGTTGGTTTTGTCTGCCAGGATTTCTTGCTCCTCCCTTTTTTTTTTTTTTTTTTCCTGTCATCCCGTTCCTCTCCAGGAGTTAATCCACGATTGCCTAAAATCCCTGTTTGTGCAGGGAAAAGGGTGTGAGATCCCTAAAAGCTGAAAGGTGGGAAAGGCTCCCTCTTAAAAGAAAAAAAATTCCAAACTGGAATTGAGTCCTGTGCAGGAGGAGAGCTCGATTTCCTCTGTGCTCAGCCTCACTCAACTGCTGAAAACAGCAAATTTTCAAAAATGCAGCACCAGTCACAAAATTCAGTTTCTACTGAATTTCATCCCAAAAAGACTCCTTTTTTTTTTTTTTCTCTCCTTAAAAATTTCAGCACGTCTTCATTTCCTCAAGGAGGAAAAAATTAATGCAGGGATTGATTGTACTTATTTATGTTCTTCCCTTACCTTGCAACAAAATATCCTTAAATATATCTGAACAGCTCTGGCACTTCTTGCTGCGTTTGGGGTTTTTTGGGGTGGTTTTTGGTTGGTTGGTTTAGTCTGGTTTGGGGATTTATTTTTTTTTAAATGGATTTTTGTTCACCGTTGAGTAGAACTCAGACTGATCTTATATACCTTCATAAATCTTTATAAAAGTGAGTTTTGGAACTTTTTGCTTGTGAAATGTACCTTAACATGGGAGCAGAAACCTCTTAATTTCCTAACTGTGATCAATCACGCCTGAGAAATTTTTGTGTATAATTTTAAAAATCGCAGGAAATGTGCAAATAGGTTTCTTATTTGTCGTTCGCCGAGTTACACAATTGCTGAAAAGTGAAGTTGGATTTTATTATTGCACCGGAAATCATTATTCTGAATGGAACGTGGCACTTTAGGGAAGCGCTGTGCTTGGTTTTCCCTCCGTGGGGTTATCAATATTTTAAATTCGGGACAGGAATTCCTCTCGTTCTCCCCAAGACTCAGATAATTCATAAATTATGCCGTGCTTTCTGTCAGTCTGATTTGATACCAGCTATTCCAATCCACCTGAACTGCATGGAACCTTATTAAATATTTTCATTTTTTTTCTTATAAATAGCAACTTTCTCCACAAGCACCCAGTTCCTGGGCAATGCTGGGTTTTACTGGGATCAGGAAAAAAAGTTTTGTTTTCCTTTCATTTCCAGCACAAGAGCCACTCCCAGTTCTTTGGGAATCTGTGCTACAATTTGTGTTTTTGGGTAATCCTCCCATCCATTTTTATTAGCACTTTATAATACAAATAATTACCCTGAGAGTGTCTGCAGCATCTAAAAGATTTTCTCTATTTTTGCATATTTTTTTCCCCCCAGTACTTATTTTGCTTGATTTTAATTTTCTTATGAATCCCTAAGCGTACCTCTCACCCTTAAACATTTTAACGCCCCGAGTTTACCCTGACATCAGCTGTAGCTCAGGAACAATACTTCAAATGTGGAGCATTTCTGTTTTTAATATCTGCCTAAAATTCTGTGCATTGGTTCAAGTTCGAGTTTCCCTCGAGCAGAGAAGCTTTTGATAGAGGTCAGAGCAAAGTGACGCCCCCAGGGGACAAAAATCGATGTATTCGGACAGAAAAAAATCGAGGACCTGTTGCCATTTTCATCAGGAGCCAGCAATTTCTCCTCCGGGATGTTCCTCAGCAAATTCTCCTCCCTGTGCAGCTGGAACTGGAAGAAGGAGAGGGCAGAGAGGTCCTGCTGGGTGAAGGAATTTGGGGGCAGCCTCAAATGTCCCTCCACATCTGGAGAGCCCCTGCGAGCTTCCGGCAGCAGCTCTGCAGGGCTGGGGAGTGCAGGAGTGTCCTGGGCTGGAGAATTCCATGGGAAACCTTCCCGGGATGGAGAATTCCTCGGAAAACCTTCCCGGGATGGAGAATTCCATGGGAAACCTTCCCAGGATGGAGAATTCCTCGGTAAACCTTCCCGGGATGGAGAATTCCATGGGAAACCTTCCCGGGATGGAGAATTCCATGGGAAACCTTCCTGAGCTGGAGAATTCCTCGGAAAACCTTCCCGGGCTGGAGAATTCCTCGGAAAACCTTCCCGGGATGGAGAATTCCATGGGAAACCTTCCTGGGCTGGAGAATTCCTCGGAAAACCTTCCTGGGAGCTCAGGAGAGCATCCTGCCTCCCCCAGCCGCTCCCTTTGTCGCCCGTCCCGGAGAACATTCCGGACCTCGGGATGCTTTCGCGCTCTCCGTGGAAGGAAGGCTGTGCCTGTGCCCGCAGGAGGGGCTGGAATTCTTTCCAGCAGGACTCGGGGTGAAGCTCTGCCGGGCTGTGCTCCTTTCCCTGCAGGCCCCCAGCCGCCTCCTGGCTCCCCGCGCTTTCCCACCGGCGGCTCCGCAGATCCGTGGAGAATCCCTGCCAGAACCCGCCTGGCACGGGATGCTGAGGCTCCTCCCTGAGCTGGCTCTTGTTCAGATCCTCCTGCAGCACCTCCACCAGGATGTCGAGGTCCTCCAAGCCTTTGGGGGTTTGCCCGGTGCCCTGCTTGCCCTGAAACAGCAACAGAAGCCGGGCAGGGTGGAAGAAAGGGGAGGGAAGCAGACATGAAGTGTCCTGTTCTCCCTGGGTGATAGAACAGGAATTCTGCCCCGGGAGCCTGGCACAGCGGGGTTCAGGGTGTTCTGCATACCTGTCTAAGCTGTTTCTCTGTATAAGGGTGAGTTCTCCTCTTCTCTGCTGGAAAGGAAAAAAAAAAAAAAAAAAACAGGGGGGGAAGAAAACGTTCAGAGCTGAGAGAAGCACAGACAGAGCAGAGATTCCCATCAGTCCTGCCCCAGAGAAGAGCTAGGTGAGGCAGGCAGGGTCAGGGCGGTGATGCACTGCTGGGCGGCCTCCAGGAACGCAAGGGAGCCAGCAGGGATCACTGACCGTGGGACAGGAGGGCTCTGGCTCCTTGGGTACCTCACAGTGACGATGCTACTAGAAAGGGAGGCTCTGCTACCAACCGAGGCGTTTCCAAACCTGTTTTTCCTGAGGATCCTTTGGTTGCCATCTTCACTGATGAGGCTTCCTGAGGAGACAAAACCACCCAGCTTCAGTGTGAGATGCTCACACGGAGGAGAAGATGAAGCAGGGGCAAATATGGTAACGTGAACAGAGTGAAATTGTCTCCTGTGCTATGGGTTTTGCTCAGCAGGGGCTGCAGGCGCAGGGATTTCCATGAGTGGGAAATTCATGGCAGATTTACAAAGATCTTTGCAGCAGCCTGGGAGTTCATCAGCTCCTTGGGCTGTTTTTGCAGGCTCTGGAGCAGTATTTTTACTGTTTATTGGGCCATCTTTAGCTTGATTGAATGATGTACAGCATGCATGGGTTCCTGCAGCCCCAGAACTGCTCCTAGCCCAGCCAAACTCAGTTTGAAATTTGGTTTATTCTCCGCCTTCACCAAAAGCATTGATTTGGTGACTGGAAGAGGCAGGTGTGCCCCCTCCAGAGCACTCTGTGGGCTGTGGCTGTGTGCACCAGGATGCCGCAGCCCTGGCAGGAACCTTCCCGACCTCAGGGATTTCTCACCTTGCCGGGAGCTGGGTCCAAGCCTTTGGAAAGTCGGATTTTCCTCAGCAATTCCCGCACGGGCATCTTCACTCTCACACCCATGTAGCGCTTCTGAGGGGGATCAGAGCTAAGTTCAGAGTCTGGAAAAGTCACAACATGATGCTGAAAGTAACACAGTTGTCTGAGCTGTTGGGGAAGGGTGGGAGGATGAGGTCAGCTTGGGGAGCGAGCTCCGATTCCCGCGTTCATCGTCAGTTCTGGGAAATTTCCACATCCCCCTGCATGTTCCTTGGCTCTACCCAATGATTTTCCTTTAATGAATTCCTCCTCAGTTTCCCTGCGTGCCACAGAGCACGGATTTGCTTTTGGGGAATGTGTCAGCAGTGTTTAGGTCTCTGCCCCTCTTAGCATTCTGATTTTCCTGTGTTGTGGTAAATCTGCCTCTGCAGTTTCCCGTCCTGTGGTTTGTTAAATCGTTATCAGTGCAACAACAAGGAGCAGAATTTGTTCAAAATTAAGACAGGGATGCTCTGTCCAGTGGCTTTCCCCCACGGCTCTCAGTGTGTTTGGAAGTTTTTGTGTGATTCAGAGTGAAACAATGATTTTTCTGTGCTGAAGTGGAATAGTTATTTGAGAATACACCTCGTTGTCCAAACAGGCTCTCTCTTTGTCAAAACAAGCTGCTCTGGTGTTGTTTGTGTTAGGTCTCCTTGCATCTGGTGCCTGCATCCCCAAACTTGAAAGACTTGCCCAGATTAGGAGCTTAAATCCATTGGCTTTTGAAATACCTTTTATGTAACACTGGCATTCCTGTCCTTGCCTTGTGTGTCCCCCTGCTTGGAAAAACTTTCTATAAAATGCATTCAGTGGCAGATAACACCATTAAAAAATTACAGATTCAGTGCATTAGCTCAGGGTTTTCCCAGTAAAATGCACCATGGAGAAAGGCAGAGCTCCCAGGAAAGCCCAAGCTTTGGGAAGCAGAGTGTGGGATCCTGAGAGCTTTTTGTTCCCACCGCAGCTCGTGGAATAAAAGAGGAATAAAAACAGCTCTTGTGATCAAACACAATTCAGGATTAAACAACACAACAGCTTGGGCTGGAAAAGGTGCTTTGGACCAGCAGCTCCTGGTGCTGTTTAATAAAACACGGGGTGCCTGAACCAATATTCTGAGCAAAATCCGTGCGTGCTCTGCTGGATTCTGGCTGGGCCCTGCGAGGGGAAGCAGGGGAGCTGAGCGGCTGGGAACGGTGCAGCTCCTGGGATGTGTGAGAGGAGGCAATCCTGGCAGGGGAACCAGCCCCACCAGATGTGGTTTCTTGTTGCGTGATTTCGTTTCCCTTCCCTGCTGCAGGCAGTGAGAGCTGACGCCCCTCCAGCAGCAGGGAGGCGAGTCCCGAGCAGCAAATGGTGCCTTTGGAATGGAGATGGGGTGGTTGTTTGGTGTTGAGATTTCTGGCACTTCTCAGTGTTTAACCTATCGCTGAATAATCAAAACACCGAGACCTCCAAAAGCAGACTTTGTTTCTCAGACTGTTCTAGAAATGATTCCCTTTTTCACAGATGGGTGTTTTGGACAATGAATTGTTTACGGTTTGTAGAGTCTTTTAAAGGTTTCTTTGAAAAGCTTTATAACAAGGCAGTAAGATTGCTGATATGTTATCTGGGAAGAGCTTTCCCAGTGCTGGAGCAGGTATGCCCGAGAAACTGAAGGACTCTGCAGAGGCAGTGATTCACCAAACACACTTTCCTGTGACTTTGAAATGTTAATAACTCAGGTCACATCTATCACCTTGCTGTTAGCTCCGAACCAAACTTGCGATTCAGAATGCAAATGAGCAGCAAAACGCTGGAGAGGGACAGAAATGATGGAATATCGGGAATATTGGGCATCCTTTTGGAAACCAGAGCAGTTTCTGAGCTCAGCAGCAGAACACAACAAAATCCAGCCAAGCCTGGGAAGGGGAACGTGCTGAACATCTCTGACATTGTCGAGTTTGGTTTGTGCTGCTCAGAGCCCTGGGTCACATCAGCTGCTGCAAGGAGCACAGAATAGGAAACGGGAATAAAGAATTTTTTTTATTATTATTTTTTTTTTCTCTTACCAGCAGGAGCAGGCATCCCTGGAGGTTTGCATGGAGGAGGAGGAGGGTGGTAGATCTTGGGACTCGCAACGTTGAGCTCGGTTAATCCAGAATCTGGCAGAGATGGGCTCTGCTGGAAGCAGCTCTTGGGACTGGCAGTTTCTCCAGGCAGTGGAGATCCCTGGCCTGGGCTGTAGCCACAGATTTCACTTTCACTCATGGTTTGGTTCACAAGGAGCTCAGGACTCACGCAGACTGTTTGCAACATCTCCGCTGTGTGGGGCGCAGAAAAAAAAAAAAAAAAAAAAAAAAAAGATGAAAGAGAAGAGTGGAGGGTGAAAAAAACCCCAGCTCAATCGTGCTCAAAAAAAAAAAAAAAAAAAAAAAAAATTAAAAAAATCAATCCAGTATCACATGGAAACCGTGGCAATGTAATTAATCCTCCAGTGTAGTTAGCTGAGTCCAGCTCCCCTCTTGTCTTTGGAGCAGCAAGTTCCAGCAGGGGAAGAATAAAACCAGCCTTGGAATCCCAGCAGGCACTGGAAGCAGCTTTTGAGAGTTTCTTGGCTGCAGTTCTGCTTTGCTCTTTATACTCAAGCACGGTTTGGAGGACGGCAGCCTGGGAAGGCTCCACCCTCTTTCCTGACAATCCTGAGCAGCTGATGAAGAAATGAGTTTTCTCAAGAAAAAGCTTAACAGCAAGTTAAAAAAAAAAAAAAAAGATTTCTTTTTTTTTCCCCTGCTGCGCGAAACAGAAAAAATTAAATTCTGATTTACTGTGAAGGGAAACTCTAACATAGGGTTGTGCAAGTGAGTAAAGTAGTAGGAGATCCTTAATTAAATGTTTTTGGGAATGCTCAAAAGTGGCTTTCAGCTGGGATAGGGTGAGTTTTGTTGTCAGTAGCTGGTGCAGTGCTGGGTTTTGGATTAGTAGGAGAATACTTTTGATACCAAACTGATGCTGCAGCGCTTGCTCAGTGGTGCTTCCCCCAAATCTGGGAATTTTCCCAGGCAGGAGGTGCAGAAGAAAAAGTGAGGGAGCACGGCCAGGACAGCTGAGCATGGCTAAAGGGACTTCCCATACTGGAGAAAGTCATGCCCAGGATTTCAACTGGGGGATTGAGGCACCAAATTGAGGGCAGCAGCTGGTAGGAGACCACCTTGTGATTATTGTTTTAATTGGGATTTATTTAACTCTTTCTCTCCCTCCTCTTATTTCATTCCATTATTTCATTTATTAAACTGTTCTTATCACAACCATAATTTTTTTTTTTTTTTTTTTGCCTTCTCACAGTTGTCTCCCCATCCTACCAGGTAGAGGGGCTGAGCTGGTGGCTGTGGGGTATTTGGTACCACAGGGGTTAAACCATGTCCAAAGGGGACACTTCTGTAGGAAATCTATTCCCACTTCTGTAGGAAATCTATTCCCACTTCTCATAGGAAATCTATTTCCTTGTCACCAGATCTCAGCCTCAGATCTAAACTCCATTCCCATGTCCCTGGGAAATGTATTTCACCTTGTGGGCTGTGTCATTTCAATGGAACAAGCAGATATTTCTCTTAAGCACCTAGATTGAAAAAAAGGATTACGATGTTATCAGCTGCATCTTCTTCCCTGGCTGTGTCCTGGAAAGCATTCCAGATTTAATCCCAAGCAAGATCATCTTTGACATCAGCCTGGGCACAGAGCAGCCAGACTCTCTGGGGCAGAATTAAAAGAACAGCAACACATTTAGAATTGAAGAGTGGGCAGCGACTCCTGTCCCTGACCTGAGCAATCCCACCTCCTGCTCTCCGTGCACTGGGAGCAGCAGCTGCAGGCTCAGGGATGTTGAAAGGATTATTCAGGTATTGATCAAAGCAGATTGGATGCTTGTAGAACAAGCAGGGAATCAGGAGCTGATCTGCATTGCAGCGGCTCTTCCCTGGCTCCCTGCCCCGCAGATTATCGCTGCCAATTAATGGAGCTGGGAACGCCAATGGATAAGGGAGAGGCAGGGCTGGAGCCAGGGCTCACCTTCCAAGGGCAGCCCTCTCCTGTCCCTGTGACATCGCAGGGCTCTGCAGGTCGGTGGTTAAAGCGAGCCAACGTCCCGGTTTGTTCCTCAGTTTGCTCAAGGGGAAGGGATTTGTTGGATAACCTTTCCACTTTTGAACTTTGCTTTCCTGCCTGCCACAGGCACGGCCACCAAGGGTGTCTGCTTCCTCTAAGGACACCTTCTGCTCCGCGTGGGTGAATATTTCCTTGCCATTTCACCTGATGGATCGCACGGGTCCAGGACCAGGCGGAGCCAGGATCCAGCCCCTCCGTGCCATGGAACGCTGTGTTCTCGTGCAAATATCCTGTGCAAATCTCTAGGACGAGGCAGCAGTTCAGGAACTCCTCCACTCTCGCAGAGGTGGGAGAATTTGGCCTCCTGCAAACAGGAAATTACTGCAGTGACTCACTGCGTTTATTGGGCAGTAAATCACATCAGGGATCGCTCCTCTTTCTCTTCTCCTCCGTACTCCAGCCCTTGTGCTGGGCAGTTCTCTCTTCTTGTTCGTAACCTGTGATTGCATCCACGGTACAGCAGCAACTGGCCTGGGTTTGCTGCAGGTCTTGACCTATACTGGGAGGGAATTGACTTTTCCTTGGCACAGAAAGGACCAAAGTGCAACCTTCAGCCACAAGAAAAGAAGTGGATTTTCAAATCTAGCAACAAAACCCCTTGGAATGTGGACGCTGCCAGGCGTCCAAGGCTTTGTGTTTGTTTAACTGGGAATTTTGTGGTTCTGCTTCCAACCTCAACAGGTACCTGCCATTTGGAAAGAACCCTTTGTTGCTCTAATTTCAAACAGCTCTCATGAGTCTTGTTCTGTAAACAGGCACTGCTGGCTATGAGCTGTCCACCTCCAGCTCCATCCCTGCCTGTTCAATAGCAATTTTCAATTTGGACCCTCTAATAACGCTGCATTGAGTCCTCTTTTATCCAGGCAGGCTCCAGCTTGCACGGCAAGCAGAGGGAGATCCCAAAAATTACTTTCTAGGATTTGTAGATGCTGCTTCAGTCGTGCCTCCTGATTCCCCCAGGAAGTTTCCTATGGACAGAACTATTTAATTTATTACCCGGTGAAACCTGGGCAGGGGAAACTGTTTGTTTGTTTTTGTTTGTTTTTTTTTTTTACCCGAGAGTGTGGAATATTTTCATTATCTTCCACAGCTTTAGTGATTTCCGCATTTTTTAACACACTCAGTGTTTCTATTCTAAGAAAGGGAGAAAATTTCAAGTGTTGAAAGTGTAAGAACAGAGGATATATTTGGGTGAGGGTCTTCAGTGGCAATCATCTGGAGCAGGGGTGAGGGTTAAGCCAGGTTTGGGCAGAGCTGAGCTTTTAGGAAAGACAGGTTTGCACTGTAGGAAAAATCACATGCCGGATTTTTTTTTGTGCTGGGGCGTTTATTTATTTTTTTTTTCTCTTGTTCATTCCTGATATCCTGATGAATTCCTGATATCCCGACGTAGGAATTCTCATTCCTGCTGTCATATTTTCAGCAGAAATAACCACCACCCTCTGAAGTTCTTAGTGAAAAAAAAAAAAAAATCCTGTAATTAACTGATTTGTGACGGGCAGCTCTGCAAAACCTCTCTCCATGTGAAGCTTCAGGTTGTGCTGCTCCTTTTCTGCCTGTGGATGGAGGGTGAATCCTCTCTCTCTTCCTTCCTCCCTTGTTCCTACATGTTCCCGTGCACACACCCACTTTAACAGCGTGCGCTGGGGTAGGTGTTTGTCTGTCTCTCCCTTTTGGATGCCAGCTCTGAACCCACCTGACTTTGAAAAGCCTTTGTTGCAAAAGGTTTCCTTTATTAAAATCCTCTTTTGCATATTTGGGAGGGGGTGATGGAGAAAGCCAGGAGGAGGCTTTCCAGCGGCTGGTGAGGTGACAAACAAAATATCAGGAGAGATTTTAAAGCTCATCTTTAAAGAGAGTTAAAGGCGAACGCGTTCCTGTGTAAATGCATGCCGAGCTAAATGGACGAGGAGTATTTAAAAGGCTGAATAATGAAGTTATTTAACATTAAGAGTGGGATCTGGGTGGGATCTGGGTGGGTTCTCCCCTCCGAGCCTCTCCCCTGGGAAGCAGAGCAGGGTTGTGGAGGCTCTATTTGCATGGCAAGCGCTGCAATTGAGATGTGACAATTCCGGTGCTGGCGGTGGCAGGGGGGTTGTGACATCGCTGCTGGGTTTGTCACACGCTTTCGGAGTAAACATCCACCCGGTGTTTTCCCTGGGGTCACCTGGGGACAGTGTCCTGTGCTGGGTGATGCTTCTCGAAGGAACAAAACCTTCCCTGGGCGAGCTGAAAGGCGCAGCCGGGGTGGATCCCAGGATCGCTGAGGCTGGAGAAGCTCTCCGAGTCCCACCTGTGCCCCACGGCCACCCTGTCCCCATCCCAGGGCTCTCAGTGTCACCTCCAGGGATGGGGACACCAAAACTCCCCGGGCAGTTCCAATCCCTGACCACCCTTTCCAAGGGGAAATTCCCGCTGCTGTCCGACCTGAGCCTGCCCTGGTGTCGCTCGGGGCTGCTCCCTCTCCTGTTCCCTGGGGAAAGATCCCAAACGTCCCGCTCCTGTCAGGGAGTTGTGCAGAGCCACAGGGTCCCCCCAGAGCCTCCTTTTTCTCCAGGCTGAGCCCCTTCACCCCGAAGGGGACCGCGACAATGTCACTGTCCCCTCCTGGGTGATCTCCAGCCTTTCATTTCCAAGAATTACCTGGCCCTGACTCATCCCTCATGGCGCTCCATGGTTACCTCCAAATGTTTTCCTTGGATCCGGAGCTCCCTGGCCATGGCAGGACTGGCATGTTCAGACTATTTTTACCTCCCTGAAATGTTCCTCCTGTGTGGAAATTCCTCTCGTGTGGGGCTGCTGGGTTGGCTCCATCCCCCTCAGGGGGGAATCAAGACATTTTCCAGAGTTTTCACCTCTTCAGACCAGGACAAGCAAAGCTCTTCTCCCCTGGGACATAATTTCCTAATTTTTATGCAGTGATCAGTTGCAGTTGATTGCTGATGACTTCTCAGCTGTGTGCTCTTGAATGGCAGGTGATTAAAGGTGAATAAATTATTTTAATCTGGCAGGCTTTGATGCCTTGAGGCATCAGGGGATGGGATTTGGCTCGTTTTTTCTGCAGCCCGGAGCATCATCAGTCTCCACTCGGAATGATGCGGATGTGGGCTCGATTTTTTGGTGGAATTCCGGAAAGATGAGGAAGGAAAGGAGCCCTGAGCTGCTGTAGGAGGGGTTTGCTGGTGCTCCACACTGAAGCTGTGCCTTTAAACCTAAACCTGCCCCATCGGAGGCGTTTTGTGCAGCAACAGTGACCTCCCCTGGGCAGGAGGAGCTGCCAGGGCTGGGTGTTCTGTTCACGCACCCCAGAGATCGCGAATGGAATTGATCCCCCGATCCCAGATGGAATTGATCCCCCGATCCCAGATGGAATTGATCCCTCAGTCCCAGATGGAAATGATCCCCCGATCCCAGATGGAATTGATCCCTCAGTCCCAGATGGAAATGATCCCCCGATCCCAGAATGGAATTGATCCCCCAATCCCAGAATGGAATTGATCCCCCGATCCCACAATGGAATTGATCCCCCAATCCCAGAATGGAATTGATCCCCAGTCCCAGATGGAATTGATCCCCCGATCCCAGAATGGAATTGATCCCTCAGTCCCAGATGGAATTGATTCCCCGATCCCACAATGGAATTGATCCCCCAATCCCAGAATGGAATTGATCCCCCGATCCCAGATGGAATTGATCCCTCAGTCCCAGATGGAATTGATCCCCCGATCCCACAATGGAATTGATCCCCCGATCCCAGAAGGAATTGATCCCCCAAACCCGAATGGAATTGATCCCCCAGACCCACAATGGAATTGATCTCCCAAACCCGAATGGAATTGATGCCCCAGTCCCAGAATGGAATTGATCCCTCAGTCCCAGATGGAAATGATCCCCCAACCCCGAATGGAATAGATCCTCCAGACCCAGAATGGAATTGATCCCCCAATCCCAGAAGGAATTGATCCCCCAATCCCAGAAGGAATTGATCCCCAGTCCCACAGTGGAATTGATGCCCTGATCCCAGATGGAATTATCACCCAATCCCAAAGGATGTGCAGCACTTCCCAGCTTTCCAAATAACTTGGGATCAACCCTTTTTTTATCACTTTTCTGACAGAGCTTTTCACCAGTCTGTACTATACAAATATCCAGATAAATGTTTAAATTTAGAGCCTTAATTGGCAAAGAAAAAAAGGCATTTGTCTTTTTATTACTGGAGCATTTTGGTGGCTCTTCCTTTGGGTGCTCCCCACTTAAACTCTTTTTTCACTAAAACAGTTTAAAAAAATTCAGATGTTTCCCTTATTTTGGTTTTTGTTTGCCTGTTTGTTTTTTTTTTTTCTCCCGATTTCTTTGCCAAAGCAAACCTTCAGGAATCATCTGCTGTGGTTTCAAAGGCAGCCTGCCTGCGCTCCCCCAGCTGAGCAGTGCTGGGCTCTCAGAGCGTGGTCGCGACCCCAGAGCACCCAAAATGCGAGATGGAGAGGGAAACGCATCCCAGGCTGAGCTCTGAGAGGAATAATTTTTCATTTTGTGGTGTTGGAGGGGGCTGGGTTCCAGAAAGTGCTCTGCGTTTGCAGCGCTGTGAACTCACATCAGAGAATGGTTGGGTTTGGTGTTTTCAGTGAGCAGGAAATCCTCTTTCAATTTTCTGGAGCGTTTCACCCTTCCCCAGCTGAGTCACCCTGGCTGCAGAGGGGGAGATTTCCTCGTTCCTGCAATGATTATCCCATGATAAAAGTGATTATCCCATGATAGAAATGATTATCCCATGATAAAAATGATTATCCCATGATAAAAATGATCTCCCCATGATAGAAATGATTATCTCATGATAAAAATGATTATCCCATGATAAAAATGATCTCCCCATGATAAAAATGTTCTCCCCATGATAAAAATGATTATCCCATGATAGAAATGATTATCCCATGATAAAAATGTTCTCCCCGTGATAAAAATTATTATCCCATGATAAAAATGTTCTCCCCATGATAAAAATGATTATCTCATGATAAAAATGGTCTCCCCGTGATAAAAATTATTATCCCATGATAAAAATGATTATCCCATGATAAAAATGATTATCTCATGATAAAAATGGTCTCCCCATGATAAAAATGATTATCCCATGATAAAAATGATTATCCCATGATAAAAATGATTATCTCATGATAAAAATGGTCTCCCCATGATAAAAATGATTATCCCATGATAGAAATGATTATCCCATGATAAAAATGATTATCCCATGATAAAAATGATCTCCCCATGATAAAAATGTTCTCCCCATGATAAAAATGATTATCCCATGATAAAAATGATTATCCCATGATAAAAATGGTCTCCCCATGATAAAAATGATCTCCCCAAGATAAAAATGTTCTCCCCAAGATAAAAATGTTCTCCCCTTCCCCCGGTGCTGGAAATTGCAGAGTCTGCCTCTCCACACGTGTCCTGTTACCTCACTGCCCCTTGGAAATCTGGATATTTTTATTTTTAGCTACAATTATTTTCAGCAACCAAGGGAGGGAACCGAGTGTTTCATTCTGCCGAGTCCTGGGGCCGTGCTCCTGTTAAATTTTCTTGGGAATGCTCAGTTCCACCTCCCCAGAACGGGGCTCAGGGATGTTTGTTCTTGGCGTTTTTTTTTTTCATCCCTTCACCCTGCTGCCTCTAGAAACAAAGTGCGTTCAGCTCCCGACTTGAGACATGAGTGGTGATGGAGGAACGATTGTTATTTTCCCTCGGGCTGGACTGGTCGCATGAAGGCAGACAGAAAAAAAAAAAAATAAAAAAAATAAAAATAAAATAAAAAAAAAAGGGAATTAAACCCGTGGAGCTTCTGAGATGAAAACCAGACATTGGTGCAGAGGAACTGGCCACGTCCGTTCGTGCGTGCACTGGAGAGATCTGGAATAAATGTCAATATTGTACCTGCAAAGTCTGAAAGGCACTGATGGTTCATCCTTCGCACAAATAACCTCCAGCTGCAGCTCCAGGGCACCGCGGTGAAGGGATTTCCAAGCTCAGCACTTTCTATTCCTTCTGAAATGCAGATTTAATCATTTATTTTTAGGCTGCTTGAAGTGTTTTGGAAATTTCTGTGCTGAAGAAGATTAGGGCAGAAAGCACGGGGTGAAATTATAATAATTAGGTTTGGCTTTTGAGACGCTATGGAATTTTTTTTTTTTTTCTTTTTTTTTTAAATGAAACCGAATTTTAATTTGTGACGAGTGAAAAGCAAAACCGGGTCAAGAAAATCGAGGGGGAGGAAAAAAAAAAAAAAAAAAATATTGCTGTTTTTATAGCCCAGGCTGTGTCACTAGATGGTGCTGGGAATCAAAGGAAAAAAAAAAAAAAAAAACAAAACCCACATGAGATTCCAAAGGAGCTCGGAAAAAATGGAAATAAGGGAGAGGGAGCGGAAATCTGATGTAGGAGGATGATGCGTGAGGACTTCCCCGTGGTTCTACACGCGCAGAACACGGCAGAAATACAAATTTTTTAAGGTTTTTTTTTTGTTTTTTTTTTTTTTCCCCCCCCCTCCTTGCAAAGTTGATGTCTCAAACATTTGTGTTGGTTTCTGGCAGCTCCACCGGGAGCCGGAACAAAAAGGAGGTGGGAGAGACAGCGCTGAAAACGGGGCTGGTTTTTAGGTACTGAAAAATCTTTCGTCTCAAAAGACTCACGGAAGGTGGGATTTAATGAGGGAATTTGTGGAAAACACAGCCGGGGCCAGAGGAAAGGTCCCTTTCTGTGTCCCTGCAGCTCACTGGGTGGGAATCCATTTAATTCCAATTAAATTCCAACACCCAAACCAGGTTTCCACAAAGCCGCTTCAGCAGAGGATCAATTCACCTTTAGGATGCTCAGGGTTAATGTTTTGGGAGCCAGAACCACAAAAACACATTTATTTTTTTACATTTTTTTAAAAATTATTATTATTTCTGGAGTCTGGGTTGCTTGAATTTCTCCGTTTCCAGCTGGGTGTTTTTAATTATTTTTGGAGTCTGGGTTGCTTGAATTTCTCCGTTTCCAGCTGGGTGTTTTTAATTATTTTTGGAGTCTGGGTTGCTTGAATTTCTCCGTTTCCAGCTGGGTGTTTTTAATTATTTTTGGAGTCTGGGTTGCTTGAATTTCTCCGTTTCCAGCTGGGTGTTTTTAATTATTTTTGGAGTCTGAGTTGCTTGAATTTCTCCGTTTCCAGCTGGGTGTTTTTAATTATTTTTGGAGTCTGGGTTGCTTGAATTTCTCCGTTTCCAGCTGGGTGTTTTTAAGGAT